>NW_027281528.1:0-23828 GCF_046629955.1 Centroberyx affinis | reverse complement strand
TGCGTGTCATCCGCCATGCTCTCCCCGAATCATATCATCAGACCCCGGCTCCTACTGACCGGCGTGATGACACAGGCCCATATGACACCATACCAGCTTCTGATATGCTTCTTGTCCGCAGAACAAGAGAGTGTCATTCCACACATTCCTCAACGGAGCCTCTGTTCTCTCAGGATGACCTTCAACTTATCTCTCCATCAGAGCATGTCTGGGAGGGAGAGGGGGAGTGGGGGGGGGGGCTGTTTCGTGCACACACACACAAACACAAACACACACACACGCGCACAATCGCACACAGAGCTGGTCTAGCCTGTTGGCGAGTAGAGAAAACCCACAGGACTGGCTCACCATACACGGTATTAACTTTGCCTCAGTCTGTTTGTTTCTGAGTCTTGTTGAGTCTGTGTCTGTGTGGAATTGGATCTTCTTTGTGTGTTTGTGTGTGTGTGTGTGTGTGTGTGTGTGTGTGTGTGTGTTCTCGTACTTCTGTCCTTGCGAGAACTAGTTTTAGACCTTGGGAGTGAGGACGTTTTTGCGAAGTGAGGTCATTTTGGCCGGTGCTTACTTCTCCAGAGGGGCTTGTTCAGGATTAGGACTTGGGTAGAATTAGGTTTAGGTTAGATTAGGGGACTGAATGTGGTCTATAGAAGGTGCTCACAAGTTTACTAAGGCAATCCCAGTAGGCATTTGATGGACGGCGATGTGCAGGAGGTGGCCAAGTTCAGCGCCAACCCAAATTAACTCGCCCTATCAACATCTGTTCAGTGCCAAAACGTTTGCTGGGAAAATATACATGTGTGTGTATGAGAGAGAGATAAAACTCTTCGCGCGGTTTCTTTGGTCGCTCTAGACTTGAGGGGCAGGAAGTGGGCTGAGAGCGTGGCGACGGTTGCCGAGGTTGTCTCCATGGAAACGCCACCGTCCGGTCGCCCCCCCCAACCCCCCCCCTGGTGGGAGACGGTCCAGACGGCTGCTGCTGGCCCCGGTTCTCCTAGTTCCAGCAGCTTTGCACACTCACACACTCCTCTGCGTGGATAGGAAACAGCCCTGGCCTCCCCGCTCCAACCCTTCAACTGCAAGCTTCCACTTTCGCACTCAAAATGTCAACTTCGGTTTATTAAGTCATTTCGGGCCCATAGCATCCAAGCAGAGCACTAAATCTGTCACTCGTCCGCAACGCAAGCCAAGAAAGCATTGAGCTCGCCTCCTAGCATATTACTTCTTGTCATAGTAATGCAGTCATGTCGAGGAAGTGAATTAAGGTAGGGAGATGCTGGCTTTGGCTCTGTGAGGTTTAACTCTGGTCTGGTAGCTGTTTTTTCGGCTGGCCCATTATCTGTTATCACACGCGCCGCGCTTTTACCTTTCGACCAGATATCACCGACAAGATTTACCGCCGCTGGATTATCTCAGCCCAACCAGAACAAAAGAGTCCGAAAGTTTAGACTGACTGTAAATATGCAACAGAAGACCATTTTCTGACCGACGCTTTAAATCACAAGCACATAGCCAGACTGTATTCTGACATGGACTTTCTTTGGCTTTTTCATACAACTTTGAATTCTAATATGAAACCCTGGCATTTGGAAAAAAGGGCTTTTCTAACAAAAACAATGCATGTAAAAACATCACAAGTCACAAGTTTTGTTGGCAATTTATCTTTTAGTGCAGAAATGTTTACACTAGTATATTGTAAGCATTACTAATAAAAATATCCAAAGTGTTTTTGTGACTAGCATATAAAAGCTAGTTAAGTAATATGATCAGGTGTTAACATATCTGAGATTAGCCTAATCCTCTGGTTGATTCAAGCTACTACTCTGATTGACACGTTGCATTACTCCACACTCCAGGTAGCGATACGCCTGCAGAAATACAGTTGGCTAAAGGAAGAGTTTTTTGTTATGAGGTACTAATTCGTTTTAGTCAGTGGATGGCAGCGGTCCAAATCATGGCTTTGAATATACAAACTTTTTAATGAAAGAATTGCACGGTTTATACATCGTTAGCTGTTTCAGTGGATGTACAGTTCTCAATGGAGTTCGCAGTAAGATGCCCTCCAGTGCGTTGGTGGCAATCAAGCACAAGTTTGTACTTTGTGGTCTGTCAGAGAAACAGAGAGTAGAGCCGCTGCCCACATGCACACTCCGACAATGTAAATAATTGAAGCTCCCATTACTTTTTTGCTGGGTTGAGCAGATAACCCTATTACAGCTTGCATGTGAATGTTGTCGGTGTGATCTTAGCACATGCATGAATTTTGTGTGTGCAGCCATGTCTGCTTGTGTGGATGTGTGTGTGTGTCCTGGAGCAAAAGCCATGTAGACTTTTCACATAATTCTCCTTATAGCCCCGTAAAGCCTGATAGCCAAACGGCACAGGGCTAATTGGAGGATGTGTGTCTATGTACTTGGCTACAGCTGAGGTCGCAGGGTGTCATAACCCACCTAATCAACATCAACTGCTTGCAAATTACCAACACATGCTGCCTAGTTAGTGTAGGGGGTGGGCTCTGGTTGGTAGAGGAGGTTGGAACTGACCAATTGCGGTTCTCCAACTCCTTCAGAGAATGACAGGCTTCCTGACGGCTCAACTTCAAGAGTCATTTGTAAAACAACCATGACACAAACAACAGGTTTTTTTCTGTCTCATGACTCATAGCTTGTAAAATACATCATGCTCATTTCAGCTAATTTCAGAGCCAGTGTGATATCGCCTGAACGCCTCAACCCAGTTTTTGTTCTCCCGTTGTTAATATTTCATGCACCTGCTTGAAAAAGGCAGACTGAAATGTAATGGATTGACTCATGTCTTTCCCTCAGAAATTGATTGGATTTGAACCACTGAGTCCTTTTGATTCTGCCGCAGTGCAGATAAAAAACGCTTTAAACTCCCTTCAAAAAAGCAGAGCTAAGGGGAGACCTACTGCCATTTAACATTATGCAGAGATGAGTCCCACAGCACATTACACACACTCCAGAACCATGAACAGCTAGTGGCTGTGAGCTCTCTGGGTAGTGCTCTGCCTACTGAATGCTGCCCAGATGGCTACTTCACTTCCTCCAGTAATTCTGACTTGGAGGTGACTCAGCACTCCAGCTCCAAACAAAGCTCAGTATGGATTTTAGCACACTTTACACTGCCGCTAGCTACCATGTATGGTAGAGAGAGGCTGTTATATGTAGCACAGTGCTCAGTGGTGGAGCTCCTGAAAACCACACGGTCCCCAGCCTGCTGCTCCACTGCTCTCCTAATTAGCTCCTCGTAGTTCCAGTCATGATTTAGGTCTGGACCAAAAATCCCCCTATTCCCCACCGGAGACCATAAATCTGCTTAAAGCTGCCCCAGTCAGAGTACGGGCAGCTAGCCGAGGCCCGTGTACTATAGCAGTGTTCACGTCTACACAGATGAGCCATTCTAATTTCATTAGCAGACTAGGTATGCAGCCTCTGTTGCCCGCCTCCGCCAATCTGGCTGGAAACACAACATGCAAATGAAATACTGCGTCTTCTCAAGAGTGTGCTGATTTAGAATGGTTCTGATTTAGGTGCTCCAGCAGCCATGTTAAACTTGGCATTGCGGGCCTGCGCTGGGCCGCGCTGGGCCGGCTGAGTTAAAGCTTGCCTCAGCATCCAGCTGGAGCTGAGCTCATCTCACCGGTCTGACTCAGGCCTGAGTGGAGAAGCAGATGATGTATTTGCATGCTTGTGTGTGTGTGTGTCTGTTGGGCTGTGGGATTGGACTGGGAGAGGTATATTTACAGACATCATTAATATCTTCTTGCCCTGGGTGGCCACATTGTTGGACCGGGACATCATCAGTCAGATCAGCGAGGGCAGACTTTAAGAGCCAGTACTCCTGAACTGGCTCTGGTAGTGACCTAAATCTTTTTGTTTGGAGTTTTTAAAACTCTGAATATCAAGGCTTAGCTTCCCTTCAGTTCACACACACACCCATGAGAAAAACTCACCAATTTCTCACTGCTTATGGACATTATTGCTATTCCTTTTGTTGACAGATCACTCTATCCTTGCATATCCTTGCATCTCCTGATGTAAAATAGGATTTTAAGATCCATGTTCTTGAACAGCATTGGGTTTTTTTTGCCCCAGTTGGTAGAAGGGGAATATAATAAACTAGAAGTTAATTTACTATGAAGGTCCTTATGTAATGCCTCATAATAGGCCTACTGTATATCTTTATCACATTAGCGTGCAGTCTGGATGTTTCTGGTTTTGGTCCAGCCACTGGTGAGACAGCACACTATTTTGTGCCCATCCACTAACAGGTGTCACCACTATTCTCAGTATGCGCTGTTGCATCAAGACAGGCCCTGCATGTTATGGCAGAACACACGATCAGTCCGTGGGTGTGTTTTTGCCATCGCCAGACGTCACTCATCTTGTCTGGATCCCGAAATCACAAGTCTGCGGCTTGTTTGCACGCTCTCAGGCTGGCATCGACATCCAGCCCGGTGGAAAGAGGAGTAGTATATCAGCCTTTAATTTGGCATGAGAGAAACTGATCTGTTTTATCGCCATGCTTGGACGACTCGAAGTGTAACGGCAATCAACGGCGGTGGAAACTAATAGCATTGATGAACACGCTGGCGTGTAACTCCATCTCCAGCCGACGCATGCCTTCATGGGGATTTACGCTGATAACCACCGGCATAAACTGGTGCTGACTGCATGAAAATCACATATATATCCAAGAGGCAGTGCGACGGCTCATAAACAGTCTTTATTAATAGCCGTCCTCAGGTGTTAGTATTCCGTTTGCATGGGAAGCGACCGGGAGGGATTCTGGGTGGTTTGCCTTCTAAAACACTGGCATGCTGTTCGCTCCATAGCCCAGACATATAAACCTTCTCCACTACCGCCCAGCTATATGTTTATCCTGGATTAGGTCATTTGTATCCTTACACCTTGGAGGCCTGCTTTTAGCAGAGTGCAGCAAGGCAGAAAGTGAGAGAGGGCTGTGTCTAAACGTTTGAAGTTTGTCTTTTCTAGATTCTTGCACAGTGAAAGACGCTGTGTGCGGTTGCTCTCTCCCAACGCAGTTCAGGTTCTACTTGCGTTGTTTGTTTACAGCATACTCATGAGTGGCGTGCCGCTCACGTCCAAACATCCTGCATGTGACATGGGGTTTTAATTATGTAAGCCTGTAGCTACCCTTTGTATGTATACACTGTTCTCCAACTGGGTCTGTATGTGCATGCCTGCCTGCCTGTGTGTGTGTGTGTGTGTGTGTGTGTGTGTGTGTGTGTGCGGTTTAAGCACTCTTAAAGGTCCACATTCATCCAGTGAGGCCCAGTAGTACCCAGCAGCTCGCTGGCCATACAACAGAGCGCCTCTTGTGTGATTGGTCTAAAACTGCGTCAGCTCCTTTGGGAGAAATGTTAGAAATGCCTCGGTCAGGAATCCAATTTCTGCATGCAACATTTAGTTCACCATAAGCCTGGATTCTGACGGCACACAGTCAATCATGGGCAATGTGAATGACGCTTGCAACAGATACGCCAATAACCCTGAACAAAATATGGATATGTATTTATATGGACTTTATACAGCCTTAGAAAAGCTTCCCCCCTGCTTTAAAACACCGCTCATCCTCTGGCACCCCTCCTCAGGGAAAGTCACCTCATCTGATCCCTGCTGAATAGGAACAGAGTGACTATGTCTACATACACACAACACCATTATTACTGTGATTGATTCGATTAAGGTGACATTTAAAATGTATTAATTATTTAAGGGTTAGGGTTAGGGTTAGACACATAAAATGGGCATAAAAAGATACAGCAGAAAGCTAGATGTTTTAATCAGGTTATGTTTACACTGATGGCCTTACTAAGATCAATCACTAAAATTGCCTTGAACATAACTTTTCTCAAATTTTCTGAAACTGGGTTGCTAAGCATTGCACACTATGGCAAGTGCATCCATAAGCACAAACGGTTTCCTCTTGCTGGATCCATCTCTGAATGGCCGCAAAGTGAGTCCGTTTAAAGTTGCGAGTGTGTCTGTCAACAGAATCATCCATCTAGATAGGTTCAGCTTGCAAGGCCACATTCAGGACATAACATGAAACTTGGCCGTCCCGAATAAAATAGTCGGAGAAGTTTTTCTGTATCGAGTTCCACCCTGCCTCGGGAAACATCATAGAAATTTATCTAAAATGTCCGGCATCATGCTGTTCTGTCAGTCTGCTCCAGTTACATCTTAATTTGGGACCGACTGTAGAATCCGACCGTCGCTTGAGAAGATGGCTGAAGCCGGAGGCAAGGAAAGGAAAACAGGGATGTGCAGTGGGGGGGGAGATTGATGGACAAAGGGAAGAAGAAAATAAACTCTGGAGAAAAAGGAAGCAAGCTATAGGCTACTTTTCCATTTTTTTTAAGGTGAGGGGAACGTTTGAGCACACTGCCAAGAATCCACCTGAACAAGTCATTTAATGTAGTATTGAGTCTTAAAACCTTATTTTTCTTAAAACAAATTAACAAATCTGCCAATAGTGGTGAGATAATTTCACTTCTACCCAATGCAAATCAACTTGTTTCAAAAACTGTTCTTGATACTAGTGGAGTGATCTGCTTTCTTCTGCTTTGTTTTAAGATATTGACTCAAGTTTCTAAATCCCTGAACCACGTGGCACTGCATTAGAAACAAGGAAATGATCTCACCCTTTTCACATAACTTTTCAAAATAAGATTTTAAGACTGAACGTGAGATAAAATGACATTATTGCGGTGCACATCATGCTTTAAATTATTTTCTCCCCACATTGAGATTTTATTCAGATAAATGTCACCTCAGTGTTTAATCAGATTAAGATCAAGTGATTGGAGTGCATGAAAACGTAGTCGGTGTGACGTATGCGATGGCTTCGAATTGCAGCCTCGCCAATTTTCCATCGTTGTCGCTGTTTTTACAAGAGCAGTTTTTCCCATTCTTCCTCCCCCAGGTCCCTGTAGGTTTGATTTGTATTATATCTCCCAAATCCTCGGCTTGCTACGATGGCATAACTCTTCATGATGGCTGGATTTGGGCTAAAGCTGCTGTCAGAATAGGATATCTTGCTAATGTGTTGCGCAGGCCTGCCTCAGCAGAAGAGAGAGAGAGAGAGAGAGAGAGAGGGAGATGGAGTGGGCGGAAGAAAGAGGGAGAGAGAGAGAGAAAGAGAGAGAGAGGGGAACAGAACAGGAGAATTGAGCAAAATACAATGACAAACTATTGAGTTTAAAGCAGCAGGAGAAGATGAATCTGTTGGACATTGTCGATGCTGTGATTTAAGTTGATTGTTTTAGGATTGCGCCACTGTTTCTCTCTCTCTTTCTCTCTCTCTCTCCCTCTCTCTCTCGCTCTCTCCCTCTCTCTCTGAGCGGGCGAGCTGGCTTGACAGCACTGCACAGCTGCAGCCACAGCTGTGTGTTGGTCCGCAGCAGACCCCGCTCTTTATCAGCCTGATTGGTCACATCTGGCATCATTACTTCCACCTTGGGGTTGTCCAGCGTGGAGGAGGGGGCTGGTGGACAGGGGTATGGGGTTATGGGGTGGGGGTGATGGGGCACTGGAACTGTAGTGCACAGACCTGGATGTAAGGCTTTAGCTAAAAGCAACATGGCTGTGTTTGTGTTCACTAGCCGGGCCTCCATCTGCTCTGTCCTCTGCACCCTCATGGTCTTCCAGCACACTTGGCCAGCAGATTGTCTTCAGTGCAGCAGTGTGTCTTTAATCAGAGGTTTCATGTCTTAAATGAATCATGGCTTTTGGGAAAATGGCCCATTGGTCAACTTACTTGTTAAGTGATGAGAACATACTAAATCATCTATTTATCCTCAGTAGCCTACTAATGGCTCCAGGGCTCCATGCTAATATTTTATCCTTCACTATGTTGAGTGATAGTAAGCTCCATGCTAACATTTTAGCATACACTATTGAGTGATAGTAGGCTCCATGCTAACATTTTAGCATGCACTATTGAGTGATAGTAGGCTCCATGCTAACATTTTAGCATGCACTATTGAGTGATAGTAGGCTCCATGCTAACACTTTAGCATAGCCTACACTACGTTGAAGGATAGCTACTATCTCAAAAAGGGAGAAAATGAGAACTACCATTCAGCTCTAAAGCTCAATGGTAGTAATTTGAAAAATGATATGGGGCCTGTCAGATTTGTGTAGTAAAATTCACATGAAATATGATATAAAAATAACATAGTGCTTTGAACAACCACTACTTTTTTAATATAGGATGAGGACTTGGTTAGCTACTTGTTGCTATAGCAAGCTGTGTACAGCTAAAAATCACTGGGTAGTGGATGAATCCTGTGGCTACATCAGCTATATTGAGTAAATTATATTTTCTTTTTAAAAGTTATGAATATACAGGCCATATAATAAAAAATAGTAATATTTTTATTTAAGACCAGTGTTCTTGTTTTGGATAATGCTAGTTGCCTACTATCACACAACGCAGTGTATACTAAAGAGTTAGAATGGAGCACCAGAACAAATTGTCTAGTGGGGACACATGAAGGATTTTGGTGTCTGTATTCTCATCACTTAACAGGCCAATCTCCAAAAACCTTGGTGTACAGTGTTCCTTTCAGCATCCTGATCCTCGCACAACACGCTGTGAACACCTGTTTTTTTTTTGTCTTACATTCCCTGATGAAGGCCAAGTTGACTGAAGCACGTTGGCAGCTATTTTGATTTTCCCTACAGTTGATTTGACTTCACTTTGACATAAAACTATGGCTTCTCTCATCCTCCCCCGTACAAGTTCTGGAAAAGCTTCAGCCTGCTGTGCACTCTTTCAGGTACAGTGGCTTTCTGTTCCACGGTTTTCACATCCCGCATCCCCTTGTTTCCTGTTGCGCTGTACTTGTAGTTGAAATCGGCCCCCGCAGTGCAGCGCTGGAAGTCGCTGTCACTGCGAGGCCGCCTAGCAGCAGTAAAAGCTAAGCCAATGACAAATAAGATCAAGACTGTTCTACACACGCCGACTAGCGTGTTACATGGAGGGTAAGTAACAAAGGGTTTTTAAGCCTCCGAACGCTGCGTAGCCAGCACTAATTCCCTGCACATGTGGTGAGTAATATCCCTCCCGGCTCTCCAGCAGTGGAGTTGCGATCCAGATGCAGATACAAGGCTCTGAACTGAGCTGACCTCTCCGTGGCACAAGGATCCGCACTGGGGACTCGTGCCCAACCCTCTTGATCACTGCGATACCGTTCCTGGCAGGAACAGGCAGCGATGACGTACGGTATGGGGAGGGGGTGGGGGTGGGGGGGTGGAAAATACGCCACCTACTCGAATGATGGTGAGTGCGCCAACCGTCGTATCTGGACGCGTGGTGAGTGAAGCCCCGAAGAGGGGAGTTGTGGGACGTGTTCTCTCTCTCTTTCTCTCTCTCTCTTTCATTTTCTTTTTCTCCCTCTCTCTGTGTGAGGATATGGAGTGTAGACCCCCCCCCCCCCCACACACACACACACACACACACACACCCCCCCCCCCCAGAGGAGCCCGTTTCCTGCCATGCCTCTACGCTGAAATCAGATCCCAGCGTTGCTCAGGCCTTGTTTTTCTTGGCATGGGCCGCACACAGACACTCACACAGAACTGAGGCTCTCGACCATTTCCACCCACCACCACTACCTCTCTACCCCCCCCTTCCCCCCCACCTCCCCCTCCCCTCTCCACCTCCGCTCCTCTCTTCGTAAATTTACAAGGAAACGAGGGCCTTTATCGGCTTTGCCCCCCAAAAAACGGTTTTCACACTATCGGAGAGTAAATGTTGACTGATAAAAGTGTGTGTGTGCGGTGTCTCCGGGAGAGATTTTGAAAGGGGTTTTGATGAGGAGAGGCGCAAGACTCGCATGTTTCTCCAGCCATTGCGGGGCTGTAATTTGAGCCCCGCCAGTTCAGCCAGCACATATTTTAATGACATTTAAACATCTCCAGATGTAATTTGAAAAAGGTCCAAACAGAATGCCTCTGCGTGAGGCTTTTAAGATGATATTTTTCTCTCTGCAACAGGCCGATGCATCATGCTGTAGAGATACATTCTACAGTAAATTTGCTCTCTCGTTCTAACCCCTGAAAAACCTGACAGCTCCTCAAGGGTTTGTCTTCTTTGTCGAGCGGGGCAGCATTCCTCTGAGTTCACGTACAGGATTTTGTGTGTTTTTTTTTTTTTGTTTTTTTTTCTGGTTTGGAGCTTTACTATCCCCTCGGCTTGGCCCGAGTGAGCCTAGCTTGACAGAATGTGAGTGATGCAAAGTAAGCGTATTGTTTTCCAGCGCAGCTCTGCGGCTTGTGGGAACAGGGTTGTAAAGAGGCTTTGAATGACAGAAGCGTGCACTCTGGTCAGTCTGCTCATTGTCGTCTGGTGTTTACATGCCTTTGGCCCTCACACCACTGCCATGGCCCGGGGCAGTTTAACTGCAACCATGAGTTAGTGCTGTCTGTTGAAAAGGTGCTCTGTCTCAGGGCCCAGCGGTGTGGAGGAGCACTGAGTATGTGTGCTTTTCATGGATGGGTACACAAGCCTCGCATTCCCTCCCGCCTGCTTGTGTTTGTGTGGTTGTCTGTGTGTGTGTGTGTGTGTGTACGAGTGTGTGTGCATGCACATATGTAGCGCGGGGGGGGGGAGTGCTACAACAACAGACCGGGCTCATCAGTGACTTTAAACAGTCCCATATTTCAGGAAGAAAGCGAACAGAGCTGGCCGTTGCTCAGCATTTTCACTTATTAGGAGTGCATGCAAGTCTGTTGGGCGCTTTGAGGAAGCACCCTTTCCCCACAAGGACATTAAATCCTGAGTCCAAGTCATCATTGGAAGTTTAGTTATCTCAGGCTATTAACTCTCCACCTCCCTCTCTCTCTCTCTCTCGCTCTCTCTCTCTCTCTCTGTTCTTACCTACAGCAGAGCGCAAATGAAACCCATATGACCATCGCGCAGGCTTTGTGAGTTACTGAATCGAAAAATGACCCTCCGCTTGGATTTCCATCTAGTCCTCATGCAATGTTTTCCACTGAGGTGCTAGTGTGCCACAGAGAGGGAGGAAAAGGAGGGGTGTAGGGTAGGAGAGAGAGAGAGAGGGAGGGACGGACGGACGGAGGAGTGGAGGCCCTGTGTCGCTCCACGTGACCACTCCCCCCCCCCACCCAGCCGATTGAGTTATCACACAATTACAGCTGTTTAAATAAATAGACAGGCCTTGTAAAATACCCGACATACATTGACCACAGCCCCACCCCCCCCACCCCCCACATGGTCACATGGCTGTCCCACTGCTCATTACGCAAGGATACAGCTGAGGCCTGTGTTTTTTTTTTGTTTTTTTTTTCTTTCCTCCTCTGTATTTCTGTCTCTGCTGCCTAATTTGATTCCAGCTTGGAGCTTGATCTTTTGCACATCACAATGTCTTGTTGTTCTTGCGTGTTGTAAAGCGTTGTTGTTGTTGTTGTTGTTTTCCCAGCTTTCCCATGGCTCGTAATTAGAGGTGTGTGATGTGAGGGCTGAAGGAGGGGGGTGTGTGTGTGTGTGTGTGAGGGGGACGGGGGTGGGGGTCAGGGGCTGATGGGATGTGTTGGGTCCCCTAAACGCCCCCCCACCACCACCACCCCCCACCCCCCACCCCCTCATCACCGGCCAAGGCCAAATTAAAAGCCTTTTTGCAACTTGCATTCACGTTCAATTAAAAGCTCCCCTCTGCGGCCGCGGAGGAACAGCTGCAGAGACTCCGCGCTGTCTGTTCTCCTCAGTTGTTGTTGAGGCCGGGGCTCGTCTTCCTGCAGGAGGTTTACACCCCTGACACACACACACACACACACACACACACACCGGTGCACGCTCTCACAGACATCGAGAGAGAACAGCGAGATAGCGAGAGAGGCAAAATCACATCCAAATGTTTACATGAGAGGCGGTGTCCCTGTTTTTGCCGTTCCTTATCGCGGCGGCATAATAAGGCGCAATTACAGCAGAGATAGCACAATGCGGACAACGAGCCAGCAAGAAAGGGAAGTGAGTAATAGCTTGTAAACAGATACTCCGGCCCATATTCTTTGATGGCAAAACATGTGTACCTCAAAGACCTGAATGAGCCCGTCGGCAATTACGCCTTATTTGCTGATTTGAATGCTGGTCAGACTTTCCACATCAGAGGCGCTGATAAGAGAATCTCACTATTATCATTACCCCTGCTTCAACTGTTGTTTGCACACCGTCAAATCAGATGGAGGAGAGGACGCTTTTTTCAGGGTTTTCTGCTTTTTTTCTAGTTTTTCATCAGGGTGAATACAGAAAAAAAGAGGGCTTGGAAATCGTCCCATTATCTCTTTAAAGATACAATATGGTCTCCTTAATTTCAGGTTATATTCACATGTTAAGATTTTGACTTTTTTAACCCACGATAACATTTGTGATTAGCAAACATCACAAATGCAAAGACGCATTTTTACAGCTTGGAAATGCATTTAAAACTCATATTTAGCAGCTGCACAGTCGGTCCTTGAATCAAAAGTTCTGGCAATACATTTAAGTGTGGGGGGAAAAATGTACCTTCAGTTGAATTCATTGCTGTACAGCAGTAACACATTGGGTCCTTAAATCCCGGGACTTTTGCTTGCATCAAGCTTGCATCAAGTCCAGTGTAATGCTGGGTGGTCGCTGAGAGGTGCGGAGAAACGCTAATGTATTCTACGATGGCTTCCACGAGTTCCTCGCCGGCTGGCTGTGAGGGCGAGGACCGGGGCGTCGCGTCTGATCCGGCCTAAATTTAAACCTGTGGACAGACGAGTCTAGCCAGCGGCCAGCCTCATTCCAGCCACTGATCATCCACGGCAGGGAGAGAGCGCCAGCCTCGGGCCCTTTTAAGTCTGTCCTCCTACTCCTCTCACTCCCTCCTCTGCTCTCCTTCACTCGCCTCTGTCTGTTTCCTTCCCTCCCTCCTCTTCGAGCTGCTGCTTTGAAATTATACTGTGGAACATAGGCGGTGTGTTCGTCCGGCCTCCAGACTCTCCACAAGTGGGTGAAAAAACGGTATATATTGGAATACTTAGAGCTGTTATGAGATGTAGCGTGCCGGTGGGTTCAGTCAGTTCAAGAAGTGGATTGTTTTTGTCTTTCGGCATTTGAAGGCTGTCATATATTCAACTAATTATCTGCTGATTGATATAACACAACAGTGATTCAATTTATACCTTCTTTATGAAAGCTTTTCCATTTGCTGTTCTGAGCACCCAGTTTAAAATCAGCACAGCACAAGAAGTGATGTGTTTATGTTTCAAGCAGCAGCAATAGCCGTTTATGGAATAATTATATATAATTATATAATTATGGAATAAATAAAATATGAAGCCAGAGGAAACAAAGCCACCAACAGACAAAGAAAAGAGCGCCACCCACAGACACTTCATCAGTAGAAAATCCAAGGAAAAAGAGGTCACAGTACTGGACACACTGTTTGACTGACAGGTGATCAATGAAGATGTCACCAAAATAAATGATAACATGAATTTTGAGAAACAGTTTACAATGAATCCTCTGTCTTTAGCAAATGAATTGCAGCTTTTTAATTTTTTTTCTACATTTTAAAATTGAGTGAATTGATAGTCATCTGACCTCATCTGACTTGTTCTACAGGACCTGCTCGTATAGCGTTTGTGATAATAGTGATCTGTTATTCTGGACAGTGTTGGCTCACTCTCCCTGGTGTACTGTGTAGCATTTCCTTATCTGTACTCCGGTGAATGGTTTGGCTACTCAGCTCGTGTAATAGATGGGATAGTTCTGAGAGTCTCATTGGAAGGTTGGAAAAAGTTCAAAAACACACGCACACACACAGATGTGCACAGAATCTGCACTGCTGTTGTGCTACATTTGTCTACTTACTTTCATTGCCGTATCGGAAATCAGTCTGCCGTTTATCTGACGATGGAAAAAGAGGCTTTCTGTGTGTGTGTGTGTGTGTGTGTATGAACTCCTGTGTGTGTTGCTGCAAATCCTCAAATGCAGCGGATTTGAACTGAGTCCCACACGGCTTGAGGCATCCAGGACTGAGCTAAGCCAGCGAGGCATCAGCTGGGAGCAGAGCGGACCTCACAGGCCAGACGATTCACAGGCAGACAAGACATGTTTCCATTCTGGCTACCTCAGCCCTCCTTCCCTCCGTCCTTCCTTCCTTTCATCCAACCGTCTTTCCGTCCTGTCCTCTCTCTCTCACTCCATTCTTCTCCTCCCTGTAATCAGGGCCCTTTGAAGTGGGCCGAGGAGACGGATTAGAGCGGGACCTGCAGGGTCTTTGACCTGGGGTGAGCCGGGGACGAGTAATTAGACAGGGAATTAAGAGGAAGCCCAGCCCCTCTCTGTTTCTCTCTCTCTCTCTCTCTCTCTCTCTCTCTCTCTCTCTCTCTCTCTCTCTCTCTCTCTCTCTCTCTCTCTGGAACCCTGCTTTGAACTCGTCATTTTGCATCATTATTGTTCATTTAATTTGCTTTTCTTAGCTTTTATTTGTTGTTTTTGTTTGTAACACTGTTTCTAGCAGTTGTATATTGTTATTAGAAGTAGTGTTAGTGGCAGTAGTAGCAGTGGTAGCAGTAGGAGTAGTAATAGTAGTAGTAGTAGCAGTAGCTGCAGTAGTGCTAGCATTTATAGTAGTAGTATTAGTAGTAGAAATAGCTTTTGCACCAATGGTAGCAGTACTAGTAGTAGCAGCAGTAATAACAGTAACAGCAGCAGCAGTAGTAGTAGTAGTAGTTGCAGTAGTAATAGTAGTAGCAGCAGCAGTGTTATTTTTATAACACTAATTCTAGTCATGTGAAAAGTGTACGCTGGTCTGTGGTGTGTGTGTGTATGTGTGTGTGTGTGTGTGTGTGTGTGTGTGGGATGAGCTTGTTGGAGATAAGAGCAAACTCTGGGGAGAGAGGAATTCTGCCCATCAGCCTGACCAGCTGAGACCAGGCACTGTGTTATTAAACAGAGACCGTCTAGGGGAGCGCCCACACAGCCAAATATGGACAACCACTCGCCCTCTCCGTCTCTCTGAGAGAAAAGTATCAGCCCAAACCAACTGGCTGACAACTGACATGCACACTCTGTGTAAAAGAAATGTGCAGCGACTTAACATTCTCCCTCTCTCTCTCGCTCTCTCTCTCTCCCTCTCTCCCTCTTTTCTTCTGCAGGTAAGAAAGACTTCCCCTGCTTAAAAGCCTTTGTGATCTGCCATGTAAGTAAAGTGTCACAATTCCGGATTCCCTGTCCTTCCCTCTTTCCTCCCTCCCTACGTCCCTGCCCGTGTGTGTGTGTGTGTTTTATAAGGTGTGCGCACGTGTGTGTGTGTGTGTGTGTGTGTGTGTGATATCCCCAGGGTACCTGTTGTTGTGACAGGCTCTTGACTTGAGCGCCGTTCGAAGATAGTGTGTGAATTGTAAGCTGGGAGCTCCCGTTCCCCACCCTCTGTCATGCTAATAATCCTGTGCGTCAGTCAAACCGGGCCGCTGATTACAGCCACAAGCCGATGCTATCTCTCCTCCTCTTCCATTGTGCCGCCGCCACAAAAGCAGCCATTTACCAGCGGCAATTTAGCGCCGGGGGCGGGGGGGGGGGGGGGGGGGGGGGGGTTGTGGGGTATGAGCATTGGCTGTGTGATAATAGAGACTTAACCTGTATTGACTTACTCCTTTGCATAATCCTTAAGCCAGTGTTAAAGAGTAACTTCCAGTTGCGAGCGTGTGATTATTACAAGGGCAATAGCGCAGAGGTAAACAGGTGAGTGACACAGGCTGTAATCCTTGCTAAGGGGCCATGTGCTGAGGCCCACGCACAGAGAGGGGAACAAGGCTAAGAAATGAAAGAAAGAAAAAAAACCAAAAAAAAACCACCTTGATGTTCACATTGGCCGTCAAGAGAGTGAGGGAGTTTGGACCGCGTCGGACTGTGCAGTGTTCAGGAAGGAGGAAATCCCCTTTGTCTTCTTTTCCGTTGCTCTTATCCCGCTTCTTCTCCGAGCACTTCGCTATTATATGATCGCTCTGTGGGAATATTGTCAGGTCATGAAGGCCCTGACCTTTGCACTCCTTATTTTTGGTTGCTTTTTTAGTTTTTGGTGACCTTAGAATTGAAGCTTAATCTGGATGAAAGCATCAGCTAAATGTCTAAAATGCAAATGGAACAGTTGCAGGATCCATCCAGAGGGACCCAAGGGCGAGAAGGTTAGAGAGAGGTGGGTGGGGCGGGGGGGGGGGGGGGTGTTGTAGCGGCGGAAAGACCACTCAGAATCTCAGACAGCAGCACACCTCCAACAGCACCTCCACACACACACACACACACACACACACACACACACACACACTTCCCCGTAAACCCATAACCCTTGCTTACATAACCCACCTGCCTTTCCCCCGACCTCAGCCGCATCCTGGGAGCGGCATGGAGTGGAGGAGGGGTGGAGGAGTCGGGGCTGTTGAAGATAAGAGCATTTACATTGTAGGCATATAGCAGACACTCATCCAGAACTGCTAACAAAAAGGCAATAATAGAATAAGCTTAATTATGTGTATCTCCGACAATTTCAAGAGTATGACAATAAGGAGTGCAAGGGAGAAAACAATGTTTAAGTAAAAACTTTCTGTTCCTATGCAAATATAGGAAAGACTCTAATTATAAAGGCGTACACATGCTACATAGTCTCGCATAGCCAGATGTTTCTCCTCACTTAATTTCTATTCATTTTAGCGTTTTGCCACCACAGGAGAAAAGTCAAGCTGAAGCCATTTTCAAATTGGAATAATGGCTGTTTTTTGTTTTTAGAGAGTTTGTGTTTTGATCGTTATTCAGGCAGCTTCCAAACGTGTGGGTTGATGAGTATGTGCGTCATTCACTAGCGTTTGGTAGCCTTTGTACTCCCGAGGGCTGCAGCAGGTGATTGGTTAAGATGGTAAGAAGAAGTAGTGGGTATAGAAGAGATGAAGGAAAAGCCAGTTGGAGCTGTCTGTCGAGAGCAGAAGTAGAAATTGCTATTCTGCCAAAAAACATCTTTTGACTCAGAAGTGCAGAGTACAGGAATAATAACAAAGCGCTTCTGCTGTAAAGACGGTCTTTTAAGTGCTGACGTTTTTACCTTAAAACTGCAAAGCCCATAGTGAGCTCTCTGCTCTCACCACGGTGAGGAAGCAGGGACTTTTTAAGCATAACCAAATTCTATCTTTGTATCGCTTGTTATGGTTAACGTCATCAGTGTTCTGCACATTAGATTTTGCCTCTCGCCGTCTTCTCTTGAGGAGAAACAGCTGCGTCACCCAGAGACCGCATCGAGGTTGTACTTAGGCTCTCCGGTTAAAAAGAACATTTGAACTGGACTCTTTATAGGGCCAGCCAATCCGGCAGTTGGGGATCGGGGAACGGAGCATGTTGTGAAGTCTCACATTCAGCCTCGTTTCCCTTCCAAACCGTCATCCACTTTGGCCAGACCACACATCCTTTAACGTCGATATTTCTGCTGGCTCGCTCATATTCTCCCTCTCATACGACCGCACAGTCACGACCTCAGATAGGGATCGCGTTCAACCTCACTTGGCTGCTAACTACCCTCAATTTCATTTAGGTTTTACAACCGAGCCGAACTTGAGGTACCCCTCAGTATTTATAAACACTCTCTGATCGCATTTGCTCAATGAAATTACAATTTTTCTGCAAGGTCAACGGAAACATGGCTGTGGAGCAAACAGAAGTCGCACAGCGTCTTCTAAACTAATGTTGTTTATGCGGTTTGGTGTCGGCCGGGCTGTTGCGGGGGGGGGGGGAGGCGTGCCAGCCGGGTTGGGCATGAGGTTACAAAGGCCTGTATTGCAGCCGTGATAAAAAATGATGCGGGCATGCAGCTGGTGGAGTGGCAAGCCCGGGTGTTTCCAGGACTGATAAATCCACGCCTGTCTCGGGGGGGGGGGGGGGGTCTCGTCGTGGCGTTTGCATCGGCCGTCTTGTTCGTGTGTCAAGGCTTTAAAATGAAGTCTCACCTCAAGGACTCATGTAAAGCAGTCGCTAAGGCTATCTGGAGGGGCAAGGAACCTCTACAGGAAACAGACGGATCCATTCATTTTCAGATAAGAGGAAAGACAAAAAAAAATCCTCCGAGATGCGATTCTGAACGTTCCTCCCTAACTCTGTATCTAGACATGGGAATCAATTAGCAGGGGCTGGGAAAACCAAATTGGAAGAACTCAAGCATCGCTGGATTTCCGATTGGTTAAAAATAGTCTAGTCTCTTCCCTTCTAATTGGCGTGGGCAGCAGCATCAGTGATACGGAGCGGGTAGAGGCCCCATGCTGCTCTCTGTTGCGGTCCAGCAGGGAGGCGGAGACGCCACGCTGGGGGAGCAATGCACCGTTATCAGAAGAGAGGGGAGAAGCTGGGTTGGTGGTGGAAGAGGGTGATGAGCCAAGTCATACAGATAGAGGTGATAATGAGCCTCCTCTTACCCCTCCACGGCCCCCCCAGCCCTTCCATCCTATCAGTTCTATCCGCCACCCTGATTGTGCTTTATCTACAGTACCAACACTCTTTTTCTCTATCTCCTCTGGACCATCACTGTAAATAAGCATGTGCTCTTCATCAGCTTAAAAAACTCTTTCTTTCTGCCCATTCTCTTTTCCTTCAATTTCTTCTCCAGTTGTTCTCTTGCCCTCCAAATCCGCTCAATCAGCCTGGAGTCAAGTGAAGATACTCAGTGGGCGTTTGCTGATCGGCTGATGATTTTCACAAAGGGTCAGAGGCACAGGGATTGCGGCCCCGGCGGATGATGAGTTAGCGAGCTGGGCTCTAACTCATCAAGGCAAATGATGGCAGCGCCTTGGCATCTGCGGATCTGGGAGGCATCAGTGTGAGAGGATGACAAGTCCTAACAGGCTGGCAGCACACTGCCAACTGCCGATCTGACTCAAATGCCACTTACCTTCCATAGCTGCCAGAGCCAGCTTCGAGAGTCAGCGAAGCATTTCTAGTTAAAGCCTTTTGGAAATGAACGCGGGGTCACTGACATTTATCCGGGGAAGATCATCTGAGAATGAGCCATGCTGTTGTAACTAAGAGATCCTGAGTTTAACAGGAGAGCCAGCACAGCAAGCTCTGTAGTTTTTCTTTAATAACCCTGTTGGAGTGCAACACAGCTGGAAGGAGCCGTGCTCACTGGATACAAATCCTCTGCAGTACATTGTGTAAGCCCCCCCAGAGCGACTCACACACTAGAGTGCATTCCTCTTACCCAGGGCAGAGATTGGTTGGAAGAGCCTTCACCCTATTTAAAACCTTCCATTTAGCAACTGAACCATTCTTTGGATCAGGTGGGAGTTGCTCTGAGAGAAAAATGTGTGTATGTGTGTGTGTGTGTGTGTGTGCGCTTGTACCTTTATCCTTATGTGGATCAGATGTCCTCACAAGGATATAAAGATGAGGAAAAGCTACCAGAATGAGGACACTTTTCCTGTCCTCATGTCTACAATGGGATATTTTAGGGTTCAGATTTAGGAATACATTTAGCTTAGGTACACAGGTAAAGGTACATAGTGGTGACCGTTATGGTTAGAGTTAGGGGATGAATGTAGTAAATGGAAGTCCTCATAAGGATAGAGCTACAAGATTGTGTGTGTGTGTGTGCCTGTGTATGTGTGTTCACACGCATATGACAGCTCAGTGTGTATATGTGTGTGTGTGTGCCGCGCGATCCACAGGCTGCTTGTTAGTACAATGTCAGCCGTGTCCATCAGTGGCATCCCTCTCTGCCTCCTTACGTGAGCCTCAAGCCGCGGCTCTGACGCACATTTCACCTCTCGCCTTTGTTTACCTCTTCGCCCCCCCCCCCCCCCCCCCCCCCACCAACCCACCCACACCGCCTCACCTCCCCCCTCCTTCCCTGTCTCGATGCTCTAAGGCTTCTTCTTTTCAATTATCTTTTGAGTTTCCTGACTGCAGACTCACCCCCCCTCCCCCCCCCCGCCCACGTCCTTGCCTCGAGTGCGAGTAAAACTTGATTATATCCCTGGGTTTCATTCAGCCTCAACACGGTTTCGTTTAAATCCGTATTTAATGTGCATGAGCATGTGGTGGGAGAATTTTTCTGACCTTCTCTGCTTGCCAGCTTTGGCCTGTCTCACTGACAAAAAAAAAAAAAAAAAGCCAGATCAGCCTGAAGTCTGGATACCCTCAATCCCCCCCCCCTCCCCCTCCTTCCGCCCCCAGCCCCATCCTATCTCTCTCTCTCTCTCCCTTTCTGCACCTCCGCCTTCCCCCGGAGGAAGGCGGAGGAGAGGAGGAGAGCTTCCGCTGGTTTTAAGCGTGAGACGTCCCCCCCCCCCCCCCCCCCCCCCCCGTCGCCTCCGGCTGTCGGCGATGCTTTCCCTCCGACTTGAGGAATCTAATTCAATTAGGAGGTGCGAGGGCAGAAAGTCTGTGCAGGGCTGAGTGACAGAGTTCACGGGACAGAGGAATACAGACAGAGGGAAGGAAAGAGAGAAAGTGAGAGTGAGAGAGAATTTGAGGCCGGACGGGTCTAATCCGGACCCTCCTTATCAGTGCAGACCTGTGGAGGCTGTGTGCGGATCTTGACCCTCTGGGGGCTCCTCCTGGGGAATGCCTTTTATTCCCCCTCCGTCTGATCGGACTTCAAAGGCGAGGCGGGGAGTGGCGGTCATCCTTTCTTTCATTACCGGGAGCTTTGCCGTGCTAATCTACACCTGACGCCCCACCCCGCCCCCTCCCCACCTCCGCCCCTCTCCGCCAGGGGGACTAAGTGCTGTGTAATCTGTGTATAAAGGAGCCTTAATCCGTAGCAGTGGGGTCGCGTACTCCCGCGCTGCTACCTGAGGCCCGGATCAGTTCCCGGGCTCGTTAATTTGCTAATCAGGCCCGGGTTGGAGCGTAGGCCGAGGTGGAGGGGAGGGGTCGGGGGGTAGAGGATGAGTCAGCAGGTGCTGTAGCTATAGGCTGGGGCTAGTCGCTCCCTCTGACCCATGCATGATGTCACATATGACATATAAAAATGTGTCACTTGTGAAGTCTAGGTGTCTATATGATAAATTCCCATCACATTAGCTCATATTGACAGGGGACAAAAGTCTGAATACAGCAGAGCTATAGCAGAGGAGATATTTTCTGGCTATTTGTCAAATTGTGGCCTAGAGTGGATGTTGTATAAAATACTGTAGGTGTTCGAGAAATGTTTAACAAAAGAGCTCTTGTGTCATTCGCAAAGAAGTTGTAACTTTTTACTCCAAGTTAAAGAATAACCCGTAATCGACGGCTACAGAAGCTCTTGGAAGATAAAGCACCCAGATTCTTTTTGTATGTACCTCCAGATCAAGGTCTGAATGCAAAAGCAAAAAGCAAAACTCCAGTCTGTTGCTAATTGGCATTGTAGGATTCCTTGAGGGGCTGTCTTGCATAAAAAAAGGAGACAGACAAGCAGAAAAACCACACAAGTGCAAAAAGCAGGCGTACTGTATAGTTCTAGCTGACAGTACAGGTCTATAAAGCCCTCCATTTCCATTTCCTTCAAGGGATATTTTTTTTTCTCTCCCGAGTTAAGCTTGGGAAATACTTCAATTTTGTGATGGGGGGGTGAAGATGTATCGCCCGTAAAACCCACACGGAGCTGTCTTCCAGGCATACGAGGTCACAGGCGCACAAGGAGAGCGGCAGACACAGGCTTGGAATAGACCGCCGAGTGTTAAGGCGGAGGAAAGTCCAGCCGTACGAGTCCGACGAGTCGCCGGGTTTGACTTTCCGCCGACTTCATCGTTTTCAGCACCCCGGCTCCCTCAGTAGCTCTACAGATGATTTGCCAAGGGCCTCTGGAACGGAGGGGAAGCAACGAAAAAGCGCTTGGCTCCGGAGTGCCGTCGCTGGTGTGAACTGCGCTCCCTGCCCCGGGCCTGTTCTCCCAACTTTAATTCCTTCCCTGGGAATCTGTGGTAGATAGAGATCGATGTGAGGGTTGGAACCATGCACCCCCCCCCCCCCCCCCCCCTCCTCTCCCCATGCCCCGCTTCCCTTCCCTTCCCTTCCTCCTACTTCATTTCTCCTCCTCCCTTTCTCAAAGTCTCTATTCATCTTCTCATGACCGCCAGTAATTACAGCAGCTCCTCAGCCTTCCCCCCCCCCGCCGCCAGAATGAGCTGTTTACATTGGGCCACTTGCCTCTGGCTGCTGTGGCCAGCCTCTCATCCCCCATTGCGCCCAGCAGGAGCAGCCGCACAGTCACCAGGAACGCGGCCCGGCGGTCCCGGCTCGCCCAGCGCCTCCCCGCCCCAGCCGCTCGCGCTCCTCCCTAAAAAACTCCCCACCGAGCTCCAATCAGTCATGTTCCTCGCGCGGCTCCTATATTTTTCCCTCCTCTTTCCGGCGGCAGCTCGCTACACTTTGGGTTTCCAGCCCAGTCGAGGGAAAAGCATTTAATTCGTGGAAGGGTTTAGTGTATAACGAGGCAGGCCTATCGCACGCTGCTTTCCCCTCGGTGGTTGAGGCGGATTTAGAAAGCGCGTACAGAGGAGGTATGTTTGTTTTCGCGCGGGATCCTTCCAGTCGAGCTGATGATGTGTCGCGTCGGGGCGGAGCTAGGGCCCCCCCCCCCCCGCCTGCTGCCTGCCTGTTTCCCTGGCCCTTGAGCCCAGGTGCTTCCTGTCCGCCTGCTGGAAAAGCCTGAGCGCGCCCATGACGGGCCAAGTCGACCGTGAGCCTCCGCGCCGCCGCTGCTGCACGGCCCTGTGGGAGCGGCAAAAGGGCTTTAAACATCCCCGACCCTTCTGTTTTTTTTTCTCTCTCTCTCTCTCTCTCTCGCTCCCCCCCCCCCCTCCCCTCCCACGCTCTCTGCTCTTCTTTTGCTCTCTTGTAATAAGCGACGGCGGATACATTTTGTCACCAGCATCTGCAGAGAGAGTTAACTGTTAAGCGGGGGGAGCTTTGTAGTTCTCATCTCCTCTGTTTGTGTTTCTCTCCCTCTGCTCAGGTGTGGCCCGTTAACGCTGGCAAGGCAGGCGGATTTCATACTCGGATCCCATATTTAGCCCGACGCCGTGTTATTCCGTGTTTGCTTTCCGGGCTCTCCTTGTTTTCCTCGAGTTTCTTCACGCGTACGCCCCGCTGTAACACATAACGTGGCGAGTTGTAGCCCCGTAACGCGTCTCCGGGGCGCGGCGAAGGAATATTCCGGCAAATATTTTCACAAGTGAGAGGGGATTTACGTGTTTCGGTGCCAGCTGTGGCAGTTCCATAAAGTATTTATACGCTCCCTAAAATATGCATTTTATGTGTATGTGTAACTGTAGCGGTCGTGTGTTAAACGGGGTGCAGGGCGACCTGTTGGAGCGGCGTGTTCCTCACAAGCTGGGTTTTGTATCTGGATGGAGGCTGAGTCCTGTGAAGATCATTCTTGACTCCTGTCCAGCTGGGCTTGCTTCTGATCTGTAAAACACACCACTGGAGGGATGGAGAGACTCCTGGTGGCTGCAGTGTGTACTCACAACCTCAGAGCTGCTGCACTCTCCAAGTCAGCTGTCAAAAAAAAAACGATCAGGTCCCTGGTTGTTGTTTGAATTTTTCTCTTGATGACTCCCTACCACAGTTACATTCATTTTTTATGGTCTTCCCATTTTATTAGCTGACTCACTTTTCCCCACCGTTACTCTCACATGCATATATTTTATCTCTTGACACAAAAGCGTTTAACGCAACAAGATCTGATTTACGACTCCTGTGAAAGGTGTAATTTGAGGTTTCCAGGGGGGAAGCTTGAAAAAAAACAAAAAAAACAAAGTGGGTGTCGCTGC